>NW_026876194.1:0-19013 GCF_032173495.1 Musca vetustissima
TATGATTATTCGTCTTCCCATTATCTATGAAAAATTTCGTGATGTTCTTCTGGTCGTAACTATGTCTTCTATAAATATTTCTATCCACAACTAAGCAGAATTTGAACCAAATCCGATACTCAATCCGCTATATATAATATATTTTCAAAATATTGATAATTTATCATCTAGGTAATAGAAGCAGTGGACAGATAATGGCCATACAAATATTAGGTTGCACAAATCGGGTAAACCGTTCGCAGGATAACATAAATTTGTGTTTCACAAGAAGTTTGGTTTGGGATACTTCCCCATCTTCGAACTTGCAAAATATAGATCAAAACGGTTAATCCATTCTTGAGCTGTCGTGCACATCAGCCATCAAGACAGAGATCATCTGAAACGGGTTTTGTACAAAGAAATTTGGGGTTTAGACCCCATATTGATGAGACATTTTTGTCGTATCAAAGTGAAGCCTGCTTATACCATAATTAGCCTTAATTATTATTGGGGCAGGACAGAAAATACATATCAAATTTGGCGACAATTGGTTCATGACTGTGGCCTGTACATTGACTACCAATCATAACGGAATCTATTCAGCACGTCGAGCTCAGAATCAAATATGTTGCGGTGTTACAAAAATCATTGGGTATAGATCCGAACATATTTTAATTAGGGATAAGTAAATTGACTTCCGACTAATCGGCTTTTTGTACTTAAAATCTAAAAGTCGACTTTTGATCTTTGAGAAAATTCCAAAGTCCACTTTTCAAGATCGACTTTCGATTTTCATCATAATTACTTGGTGTATTATCATAAAGCCCAAATTGCCCAAAAAGTACACATTCCAGTACATTGACCAAATTCGGTAAAAGTCGATTATCAATTTAAAATAGGGTTAACAAAATCGAATTATCAAAAATCGACTTTTGCGCTCGATTACGTATCCCTAATCAATATTCCAGACATAAACATTATCTTTGATTATTGATTCAATGTTTTTGCATTTTGTTTTTGCAAAATAGTCAGGCTGAATCCCAGTTTTGTGTCCCAATCACTTCTTTTTTGCAACAGAAATAATCTTAATTTCCATATTACAAAAAATTACTAGTTTTCAATACAAAGACATGATTTTATTAAAAACCAGCCATAACAATAACTAAATTATGCTCAGGCCAAGCATTACAAATGTTAATGTAGTCTCCAAAAAAAACCCCACTATTTGGCATTTGCTGATGCTTCTGTGATGTGTCTGAGCGTGTTTTTTCCCAAACATAAATGTTGTCCAGTTTATGTTAATTTGAGCAAAAACAGATACAACAACCACAATAACAACATCATCAGCATGTTATTCAAATAAAAACATAGGAGCTACTCACAAAGCTAGCAAGCAAGCTGGCTTTGATTTGTGGGAAATTAAATGGAGCTTTAATAAAGTCCAATAAATTTATGAACTAGGGGGAAACAAAAAAAAAAAAAATACAAGTCAAATATCTGTTATCACCGACAAACGCCAAAAAACATTTAAATGATAAACACCCAACAATGGGAAGCGCAAAATGTTTTTTTTTTATTTTATAAATAAAATATTTTATCTGACACATACTCGTATATACAGCGATTTTATGGTCTATTAAAAATTACATTTTTATTAGATTTAAAGAAACATTTCTTGATTATTTTAATTTACGCTGTTGTCGTTGTTTTGAAAAAAATTGACGACAAAAAAGTTGTAATTTATATTATTTATTATAATTTTTTTGAATTATTTATCCCGTTTAATTTGGTTTTCAAAAAGAAAAAGTTGTATGGTATTTCTATTTGAAAATGCATGACGTTAATATTAATTTTCTTTTAAGTTGTTATTCATGACTGATCAGAAATATAATTTTTGTACGAAGACTACTATATATAATCCATAATTTTTTTTCGGCCAATGGCTGATAGATTTCGAAGTTATGCTCGTTGGAAGGGTGACATTTCGCATTAAAAAAATATATTTTGCTTTTTTTTTTTTTTTTTGATGCATTTAGTTGTGAGTTACAGGGTGTCAAAAATGGAAGTGAACAAAGAAAAAATTCTGAACATTTTATGGTTCGGATACTTTAACAGCCTGTAAGTCGGTTGTCGAAAATGTTGGTAAAATCGGAGAAATGATAGAAATTGACCGGCATGTTAGCAGTCGTAACATCGCCCAGGTGCTAAAAATCGACCATAAATGTTTTAAACCATTTACAAAATGATGAAAATGTAAATATTGATAGTTTTTTTTGAAGATAGTTTTGTTTTTCAATATATTCTCCAGCATAATTTATACAACTTTTTATGCGCTGAAACCATTTGTCGAAACAAAATTTCCCGCTCCGATTGAGACACCTTCAAATATTGTTTTGAATGCTTCAGCAACATCGTCTGACAAAGAAAAATCGTGGATCACATATTTTTTTTTTTTTTTGATGCGCGGGATTAATAATAATGATTCAACGCTTCCGCGTTTTGTCCGAAAAAGGGCAGTGGTTTGAGCCGAAGGAGCTCGCATTGTCTTGTTTGTTTTTCTAATTTCTCCGAAGATTTCTGACAACATATTGTGGTGTACCACTTACAATTGCCGTCCTATAATGTTCAAGCAGAAAAGTCGCCATATGACGTGTTTTGCTAAAGAAAGGGGCTACCCCTTTGTTTCGAAGTAGTTCTTTGGGTTTTCGAGACATAACCAAATTTTGCGGGACCCAACGAAAACATACCGTTTTTATGGTCAAGTCTCATACAGTATCGAATACATGCTGGTGAAAGAAATATTCAAGGATGATTCTGGTTCACGGTATGCAACACCAAAATCTGAGTTTATCTCTTCACTGATGGCATACATGTTCTGTGGCACAATGACCATTTTTGGACGACCTTCGTCTTTGAGCGAGTGTCGGCCCCAATTGCGTCCCTTAAGCCGACTTAGGATGGTGCTACATCGCCTTACCAAGATTTTAGTTCATCGAAGCCCTGTCATCGTTATAATTTACCCCAAAAGGTGTCAAAAAATAATCGCACGAAAATGTTCACGAGTTATTTTCATTTTTTGGCAAATTGATTTTTTCGACCCTATAAAGACACTACACATACTAGTACGCCTAACTGTACAAAAATTCCTTACTAGTGTCATAGGTTTGTAGTTCAGTAAGAATGGTATACTAATCGGGCGCCATCTGAAATTTCTCATGGAAAGTTTCACATTTTAGCATAAAAGTACTCAGTATAGTTTGACGTACGACCATGTGTTGTGTTGTTCACAGTGAGTTGATAAATCAATTTCCCACAAAAAAATAAAAGTAGGACGGGACCGACTATATCATACTCTTTACCATTACGGATTCAAGAGGGGCTTCAAAGATTCTTATTTTAATCTGCGATTTTGACAACACTAAATACAATTCATTCTAGACTCGATTCGATGTCAAACTTTCCAATGAAATTACCAAATTGTGTCAGTTTAGAATGGTGTTTCATCGCCTTACAAAGATTTAAGACGTCGTTACAATTCACCCCGAAAGGTGTAAAAAATTTTTCGCACGAAAATGTTCAATGTTTTTTGTAAATTGATTTTTTTTCGACCATCTAAAAACGCAACACAGTAGTACGTCAAACTGTACAGAAAAATGTCAAACTAGTGTTTCGTAGGCTTGTTAGTACTAAACTAATCGGGCGCCATCTGAAATTTCCCTTGGAAAATTTTACATTTTTTAGCATAAAACTAGTACTCAGTATGGTTTGACGTACGACCGTGCGTTGTACGCAGTGACATGATACGCCACTTTCCTAAAAAAATCGAACGGGCCGACTCTGTGATACCCCACACCATTACGAATTCAAGAGGTTCTTAAAAATCTTATTTTAATCTGCGATTTCCGATGACGCAGATGATGCCACGCAAACCTTAGTGTTTCAAAGGCCACTAATATATAGTACCTCTCGTAAAGGGTTAGTTGATCCATGTTCGGTAAATAATTAAATACTTTTGACCATTCATGGGAAATATTAATTTTTATATCAATGGTAGAATTTGCTGTAGTGGGCGTTCTCTGTTTATACATCCTCCATCATTTTCCTACTTATCTTTTCAGTTCTCATAAAAGAATGCCTATAATTTGTATTCATGTGGCATATAAATCTATTTAATGACTCTACATTTTTACACCATCACACAACATAAAATTTTCGGGGCATGCAATTCATTACAAAGTAATGCATGTTATGGCCTTATTAAAATTTTTGAAAACAAAAAAAAAAACATTTAAGGAATAACTAGCCCCCTGGTTATTGTGAATAGACCAAGCAGCAAGCAAGTGGCTTATATATTTTGTTCCTAACACGATGGACTCGTAACAATTTGCGTGTCTCGCAGAATGCGTGTCATTGATAATTTATGCATAACAATATTTTGTGTTTGTATTCATAATTATTATTGTTTTTGTTATTGTGTTTCTTTTTTTGCTTTTTCGTGTATAAAATTCCTTGTAAGTTCTAGCCGCTGCCGCTGATCTCATAAATAATGCAATGATGAATGTTGGTTGCTTGCCACTTTTGGCACTTACTTTTTTTCGCATTTTTTCGTTATTATTATTTTTTATAATTCTTCATTTCAATTGCTAATAAATCATAACAACTCATAAAGAGAATAGTAAACGACGGCTAAGCGAGATGAACTACTGTAGAGAAAAAACTAGGCATTGCATTAACTTAATAAACAATTAAAATGTTAAGAAAAAACAACAACATCACAAAAATTTTGTTAAAATGGTATAATTAACATTAGTTCTTGCACTTCCCTGCAAAATACTTAGCAGACAATGTAAAAGAAAATGCTAAACATTAAAAAAAGAAATATTTTAAATTTCTATAATATAACTTATATTTGTATCCCATGTTTTTGTTGTTTCTTTTTCTTTGATAATAAATTATATACAAAAATTATGTTTCTGAAAAGGAAAAATTTAATGTTGAACAACCTATAAAATTATTAATATTTTGTTATAATATTTATTTAATGGCAATTGTCATTTGGAGTAATGACAAAAACAAAAGACTTAAGCCACAAACTTGTTTGATTTTTTTCTCATTTTGCAGTTACATTCAATTGCCAAAGCCAATTGATTGATCCCTCGTCGCATTATATTCGGACGACTAGTGTCTTGTTTGTCAATTGAAATTCCACATTTCATTCATTTCAATCATTTTCATTCAAATAGATTTGCTTGTAATTTCGATTTTTTTCCTCGACACTTCGTTTTTGTTTGAAATCAAATACCAATTCATAATGTAAATTAACAACAACAGCAGCAGCGTGAACAACTGCAACCGGTTTTTTGGTATACATTTTTGTTCAATAATAATAATGGTTTTAATATTGATCTTATTTGTTTTGTACGTAAATGAACTAATAAATTGTTTGTGATTACATTAGGGTGGGTATAAATAAAATATATAACAAAAATTGACGTTTTTTAATCCATAACCAATAAGGCAAGGGCTAATGTTAGACGATGTCGCCTATATGATACCCAATACGAAGTTTTCGTATTATAATCCGATAAATATATTTTGATACCATCAATTTGACAAATAAGAACAGTCGGACGGGTATGATGATACCCAAAACAACGACGATAATTCAAGATGTGCTTCAAAAAGTCTTATATTAATTTGCAATTCTGACAACACTAAACACAATTCATTCTATACGCGATTCTAAAAGCTATATGTCATTCTTCAACGTTCTCCAATTTCAATGGTATTATAAATTGGACCGGTAATCTGTTTACAATAAGATGTAATACCGATACAGATGAAGAATCATGGATCTATGCATAAAAAATAGCAAAATGTCATAAAAAGTAATAAGTGTCAGTGGGTTGCCGACAGGATATATATATATATATAAATATATATATATATATAATTTTTCATAAAGTTAACCATATTTGGGGAGATTCCCGATGAGGTTGCCCTATATACCTCATCTTAGAATTTAATGTAGGTTTGGAAAAATATGATTTTCTGAGTTTGGAACAAATTAGACATTCTATTATATTGATATTGAATTAACAAAATTTCAAAATGTTGACACTTTGTAGAGAAGTTACCTGAAGGAGTGGATCAACGGCTACTAATTGGATATCCGTTCGCTCCAAATGAGATTTACTAGTTTTCAAAAAGTTAACCCTTTGTGGGGGAGATACTACAAGGAGTGGACCGATATGTTCCATCTTCCAACATTATACAGGCATGGTTAAAATATTAAGTTATGCAAAGTTTGATTTAAAACGGAGAGTAAGTTCGCATTGTTATAAAATTAATTTTCACTAATCCAACGCCCCACTAGTGACCCTAAATCCAAATTTCAGGATACCGGCTCTATTTATATTGCACCAAATTTAGTACATATTAGTTCGAATTTCCAAAACATTCTACAAAATCCAATCCTACAACCCACATCCTTACCCCAATCCTACCCTCCAACAGTAACCCTATTTTCAAATTTCAAAGTTTCAGCTTTATTGGTTCACCCAAACTATATTTTGTGTGCAAAATGGTACACATTAGTACAAATTTCCAAAACTTTCTACATATCCCAATCCAGCTCAATCGGTTCCCGAATTCATATTTGATACCATTTAGTACAAATTTCCAAAACTTCCTACATCGGTTCACCCAAATTTAACTTGTGCCAAGTTTATTTTCAAAACTTCCTAAATAGCTCAATTCTACTCTAAATTGTAGCAATTATAGTAAGATTTAGTACTTTTCGTGAGTGAAAAGTTCCCAATACTACGTATATATCATAATCATACACTCCGGCGGCAATGTTAATTTCAAATTTGAGGTTTCCAGCTCCATTTGTACCTCCAAATTATATATTTACCAAATATAGTACGCATGAGTACACACTTCCAAAGCCACCTCTTTATGTCGACCCTACTTCTCAAACTTTATTCGCATTCCAAATTTCAAGTTGTTAGCAATATCCATTCACATAATACGAAATTGCACCACATTTAGTACATTTTACTTATAGTTCGAATTTCCAAAAAAAAAAAAACCCTTAGCTACATCTATTATACACTTCATCAGTGACCCTTACTTCAAATTAAAGAGCTTTAGCTCTACCGGCTCCCAAATACAAAGGGTACCACATTTAGTACTTTTCGTACCGTTATGATATGATTTCCAATTTCCAAAAACCTAGCCTTATCTGCCACCTTTAGACCAAGAGTGACCCTCACCCCAAATTTCAAGAGTCTAGCTTCAGCCGTTTCGCCTGAGCGTTGATGAATCGTTAAATTAATCAGTCAGTGAATCAGTCAGTCAATCACTTTACTCTTTTATTAGTATAGATTATATTATTAGATAGGGGAAAAATAAATCCATTATTTTTATATGAACTATAGGACTTTATATAACATGCTTCGGAATGTCCGATTTGGGCAAATATGCTCCGTTTTGCTGTATGATTTGTTACCATTTTAAAGATAACTTCATAATTCTTCTCTCAAAGAAGTCCTGCTCTCTATTTACAAAAAACTTTAGTAGTCTATTGTCACAATCCACCCTAGATACCAATTTTTTATCATCAAATAATTTTTTTTTTTTTAGCGGAAGCAACTCATAATAAATAATCCCCTTCCAGTCCCACCAAATGGCCGTTATTCCTGGTTTGACCACCTTTTGAGGTGATTCACCGCTTTTTGATCATGATCGTTTTCACACAGGGTTATCGTATGTGATCCATTTCTCATCAACAGTCACCATCCGTTTAAGAAATGGATCTATCTCATTCCGTTTGGACAAAGGCTTCGCAGATGGAAATTCAATCCATCATATTTTTTCTGTTAATTGGTGTGTCACCCAAACATCTTTTTGAATCCAACTTTGTATAAATGGCTTACAACTATTTTATGATCGATTTTTAGCTCCTGGGCGATGTTATGACTTCGATCATTTCTTCGATTTTTCCACATTATCGACGACCGGCTTAATGGATTTATTTTTCCCCAACTTAATATATAGCCACTGAGACTTTATACTCTATTGCGACTTCTTCCATTTAGAAAACACCAATTCCCGCACTTCTATATAAAAATACTCTATTCTATATCACATATTAAACATATATTCTGTATGCTGTTAGAGATTCATTTTTCTTCTCATTATACAAATGTAATATACCAACCATCATACCGCAGAGGGTACATACACAATTTTTAAATTTATTCGGAGGCAAAAATTCCACAATTATAAATTCATAATTGTTTGTGAATATTTCATAGATCTACTCTAATACATTCAAATCTAACACAATCTGAAAACAGATTACTTCGAACAAGCTCCCACCTTAATGGAAATCTAATTTATGATCAGTGTTTTGCTATGACGACGTTTTTTTCTCGTTGTTTTTACTGTTGTTGTCGTTATCGCACAATGCCACCGTTGGTGACACTTTGAAAGACGACTGACTAACGTTCGTAATAATCATTATTAAATTATAAATTCAATTTGCAAAAACAAAAAAAAAAGAAAAAAAAAAAACAAATTCATTTGTTTTTAAACGATGGTGGATGGTGTAAATTCGCTACTGAGATACATTAATTATAAGGTGTGACAAGTCGCGGAGAGGGCAGGGGTTTTGGTTTGGGTATTAATATGGAGTATTTCTTGGGGGAATTTTCAAGGGTCTGGTAGAAAAAAATAAAATAAAACGTATACTAATAATAGTCTAATTGGTATGATCGATAAATTTTGTTAGAGACGCCCTTCTAATCTTCAGATAATAATATCCCCATCGGATGTAGGATTTTTAAAATTAACGAAGTGGACGTTAAGCAGATACTTAAAATAATTAAATTATTAAGTAATATAGTATATATTGGGATTGGTTTTATAATTCGGTAATATATTCTAATCCAGTATTTCATTTTAGAAGAGACATTTTTAAACCACATTACTTCCTCCTCCCTAATTTTGGGAAACGGAACTGCTAAAAAATTTGTGTTTCGCAAATTGTTCTCCCTCTCACTTCGACTACAAATATTACCTAAGATTGTTTTTGCAAAGGAAAAACCCAAGAAATTCATTGTAAAATTTGTTTGGTAATTAAGAAATCCAAGAAGTGTTGCAAACAATAACTCTACATCTACACTTGTGTGAGTGTGTGCGTGTGTTCAGAGTTCATTAAAATGTTTGGTTTATTTTATGTTTATTGTGGGTCATAAAATGTGTCATAAATTATAGGCGCTTAGAAGTCACCAGCTAAACTAACACGCGCATAAACACAACAAAAACAACAGCAGAAATCTAAGTCATAAATCACCAAAATAAAACAGCACCAACAACAACTTCAGTATACTTCGTATTAAATTTTTAAGAACCATAACCGAATTTGTGCCGTGATTTCTACCAATGCGCAGTCTCAACGACAACACAACTCGTACACACAAATCGATCGTCCCAAAACTATGCGTATAGAAAATGGAATAGTGTTGCAATGTTGTGAGACAGGTAACCGAATACAAACTCGGATACCAAAGAGGAATTAAATAAGACAATGTAAACGGAATTCTTCTGGTCAACTATTCTATATAGAAGACCCTGAGGTCTTCTTTTCTGTATAGAATACCTTTGGGGTCTTCTATTCCATATAAAATACCCTGATGTCTCTTATTCCATATACAATGCCCTGAGTTCTTTCATTACATATATAATACATTGAGGTCTTCTATTACATATAGACCCTAAGGGTTCTATTACTTATAGAAGACCCTGAGGTCTTCTATAAAATATAGAAGATCCTAGTGGCTTCTATTTTATATAGAATATCCTAGTGTCTTCTATTTTATATAGAATATCCTAGTGTCTTCTATTTTTTATAGAACCTGACCCTGGGGATTTCTATTAAATATAGAAGACCCTGGTATCTTCTACTTTATATAGAAGACCCTGAGGTGTTCTATTCCCTATAGAAGACCCTGAGGTCTTCGATTTTATACCATGTGGACCATGAGCATATGGTCTTCAATTCAATACAAAGGACCCTGAGGCCTTAAATTTTGTATGGAAGACCTTGAGTTCTTCAATTCTATTTAGAATACCCTGAGATCTACAATTCTATAAAGAAGACAATGACGTCTTCAATTATATATATGATCATGAGGTATTCCATTCTATATAGAAGACCCTCTGGTCTTCAATTCAATATACAGTTCCCTGAGAATAGAAGGCTTTGAATCTATCTTTTCAATATAGGTACTATTTCATCCCGAGACCTTCTAGAATAGTAGTGTCCAGAATCTATTATTTTCATCGTAAGATCTATGAAACATTTGACTACCCGTTTTCCTTCCTCACTTTTCCACATCACTACCTCACCACGGTCATAAATTTCCTCTGGTATTCTATTTTTGGCAACCTGCAGAGTTTTTCATAATTTTTACGATTACGATAAGAGCTAAAAACTGCTAAATTTCTTTCTTCATAAAAACTCTACTTGTTCCGTTCTAACAACATCCTGTTCCTTCTTGTCACATATTGCCATCTCTTTCTAACAATTAGCCATTAGTGTTTAGATTTTTATGATTGCCAAGTAAAGAAAGGTACTTAAGGTAATTACTTTATTGTCGTGTGTTGCAGGTCTCTTCGTTCGTTCGCTACGAACGAATATACAGAACATTGACTTATTGGACAAGCAAGCAAACAAGTTACACTCGAATGTAAGGTAGTGGTTGTAGCAACGGTTCGAAGGTGTCATGCCGTGCTATTGTCGTGAAGGTCATCTGGCTGGCAATAGATGACCGTCTGGCCCAGACAATGGCATAACAATTGCGCCATTGTTTAGGCCTTTGTTGAATGGAGGCGCCACTACTTAATTGCCAAAAATATTGATTTCAACAGAAACCGGCGCTAAGTACTTAAGAGGTAGTAGGAAGTTGTACAGCTATCTCTTTCCCTCTACCTCCCTTTCCCTCACTATCTAGTTTTTTTTCCTGAAATGTAAAAAAACACATTTCTAAAAATGTTTTCTATTTTTTTCGTTCGTATATATATTTTTTTAAGGTCATTTGTCAGTGATAATGGTAGGGTTGGTTACTTGTTGTCGCTGTTGTTGTTTTTGTTTTGGCAACAAAACAAGTGAAAGTGGAAAAAGGGGTTTGAGCCTGGTTATAATAAATACCAAGAGAAACAAAAAGGGTTAAAGTCATTAAGGCTGTACCTGTTCACCTTTTGGGCATCACTCCCTACTCTGAGTGTTTTGAAATAAGAAATAGGACTTCTTGCAAGGACGTCAACATGACTAATTAAGCATCTATTTAAAGTGTTCTGACTATAAACAGAACAATTATTTACCAACTCGATTATAACAGGTTCAATTGTTTATTGTTGTTGTTTGTGTTGCTATTTTCAGTTGGAATTAAAAATACGGGGGACACTTTCAAAGTCAATGATAAATGAGTTGATGTCCGGTGTAAGGACTAGAAGAGTGTTTTTTGTTGCTGATATATTTCAGTGTCATCGCATGTCAAAAAGTAAAGGATTAAGGAAAAATGTTTTTTACCAACACAAAAAGTGACAAAATAAATTGAATTTCCAAGGTCAAGAACATTTTACTGCATCGAATTAATTAATTATAAGAATTTGTCGTTAAGTTTTATTTTTATGGTTCTAAAATAAATTAATGCGGAAATGTAATGCCAGCTCTGAAACCATTTATATTTATAGTGGGTATTTTATGTATAGGTATTTTTAACCAAAAAATCGAATAGTTAGGCAAAATATTATGGTGTTGCACTCAGAATATACCTTCTTCCGTTGCTCAATCAGAAAATTCACCAAATGACGAAGAGCTTCTCCCTTGAACACTTATCCTTAGATTTGGATCGATTTCGAAGACCCAAACGGTTGATTGCACCTATATTTCGGGCATATACGCATAAATTGTCCATCGCGAGTTTTTCAAGCATGTGAATAAAAATAATTATTTCGGTGCCAAGCCAGGGCTGTATGGCCGATAACCCATTTAATCCACGTTTTGGTCGGCCAAAAAAGCAATAGTTTACGCCGATGTGTCTTCTATTTGTATGCCCTCAGCTTTATGGCTAATGAGGGTATATACACTTTGATACGGCAAAAAGGTGCCTCATCGAAATATTTATTAAATACCCCGTGTTTCTTTAGACCAAGTCCGTTTCAGGCACTTTGGAGTACATTTACAAATGTTCGTCCGATTGTCCGGTCGTCTGGTGCACACGATAACTCTCGAAGGATGTAACCGATTTCATCCAAACTTTGCACGTCGTAATATTTCTTCCAAATTTAGTTCAAGTTCGAAGATGGGGAATATCGGTCCACTCCTTGTGGCACCTCCCTCACAAAATGGTCAAAATTGTGTTAAAAATCAATTGTATAATATCATGCGAACAGACTATTCGATTTGCACCAAACTTTGCACAATCTATTATCATTGTCAAGCCTAGATCAAGTTTGAACATTGAACCCATTGGTCAACTCCTTCTGGTACCACCCAAAGAGTCGACATTTTCAATAAATCCAATTTCAGACGAATGGAATGACCAATTTGAGCCTACCTCGGTCACCAGTTTTGTGGAAAAATAGGACAATCTTTTGCATCGAACTCGTTCTTTAACTAAGAAATTTTCTTTTTGATTGATGTTTTGTTTCTGGACATACGACTAGATCCATGACTTGTCATCGATTACATAAGCCGGATCCCAAGGATGCCTCTATGTCACATGACGATCTTTCATCATATCGTCAGACGGTACCGATGTTCTATAGCACAAATACCATTTTACGTCGACCTTTACGAATATCGTCTTTGAGCGAGCGTCGATAACGGGTTAGTTTTTTGACAAATTGATTTTTCAATTAAATTTCTATAAAAAATACTGAGTAGGATTATGGTAAAACATGAAAATGTCAGCTGGCTTCTGACCACACTATACCAGAAAATTTGAAGACCTAATAGAGACAACATTTAATTTAAAAACAATATAAATAGGAATATTTAAAAATATTTAACATATATCCACAGTTGAAAATCTCAAATGAAACCTACGAAGAGATTATATTCTTATTTGAGAAATCCTTCAGATCTCTATGTGAAGACCTTTTCACCTTCAGTGAGAATACCTTCTATAAAATTACCTCCTGGAAGAAAAACATATGGTCTTCTATGAAAATACGTTCTGACTCTATTTAAGGAAACATTCTGGTCTTATGATCTTCCATTAGAATAACTTCAACAAGAATAACATTTGGTCCTATGTAGAAGGACCTGCTAGTCTTCTTTAAGAATCGACGACTATCTGGTACGATCTTGTAGTCTTGGGCCGTCTATAAGCATAGTTCCTGGTATTCTTTAAAATAACCTTCTATAAGTAGTCCTGCTATTATAAAATGTATACGGACTATCAGTGCTTCTATGGGAACGTCTGGTCTCCCAAAATACGTCGGAATGGTTTTTCGTTATTATGCCTTTAGATCTCCTATTTTAGACCACACTAACCGTCTATGAGAATACCCTGTGGAGTTCTAGATGAATAGACCCAATTTTGTAAGAAAAAAAGTTTATAAATCTGATGTGAATCCACAGAAGATTTGATCAAAAATTGGGACATTGTAATATGTTAACAAAACCGAATCCGAATTTGAATCTGAAGATGGAATCTATCATTCATTTCCTTCTGATATATTAATCTATTTTTTTTTTCTATTTGTAGACGGAGTCTATTAACTTCAAATCAGGATTTTCAATATATTTTCGAAAAAATCATATTACGGGTTTTAATAGCTGCCTAAAATTATAATTTTTTTCAACAGAATGTAATGAACATATTTTGAAATATATTCCTTTAAACTAATATTGAAAATATTGCCATAGCTGCATGATATTGTTTGGATTCTTGTAAAAGGTGTACATAAATTGTCTTCCATTTCGTAGACCATGTCATAATTTATACATCAAATTTTGAGAGATCTTGAGAGCAATATTAATAAAATTAAGCCAGCAAACTTCTTAGAATTAAAATTAACTAATTCGTCATCTAACCCGCAAAAATGTTGCTATCATATGACCCATAATATCTTTATTAAACACTTTACAAATTTTCATTCAATCCCCAGAAGCATCAATCAAATTCTCCATAATCTGGAGTTTTTCATTGGTTTCCCCAAATTCACACTGATAGTGTATCTCTCAAATAGAGATAATTCTCTCATTGCAATGATAAAATTCAGTAGAATGCCATTAAGTAAGAAAAAATTTAACCCAACAGAATTTCTTTCCGGTTATAAAATCTAATCGAAAGATATGATTACTGATATCAGAGAGACAGAGAGAGAGAGGGAGAGCAGCGATGAAATAGTTTCTAAACGATTTGACCTTTCTTTGTAAATTGCTTTCCACAATTAAATGGTTACGTAAATAATAATTAGAGGCAGAGAGAACGATTTTTAGGCAATTTATTTATGGCCTTGCTCTTTATGGCTATTTCCAATCGGATGTGGATTTAAGAGAGGAGGGCCCAGCAAATACACATAAAATGGAATTTTATGCTGACCTCGTTGTTGACCTCATGTCGTGTATGTTGTTGCGTGGTAATTGCATGTTAAAGTGTCAAAAAGTAGCACAGTATCGTCACTCACTCCCTCCCTGCTTGCTGGCTCGCTCACTCACTCATGGTGTAGCTCTCCTGACGATGGCTAAGACCGAATTGCCCTTATAGAAATAAAACTAATCCCTGTGAAGGTTTCCCATTAAATTGTTTTACCAACATTTTAACAAATTTTCCACTCTGCTACTCACGTGCTATTAGAATCAGTGTTGAGAGAGGGACGGCAGAAACATTTTTCTTTTCTTTTTTCCAACAAAACACATTAAAGCGCTTAGAAAATTGGCGACAGCAATCTGCCAACCTGCTGAGTTTTTGACTAGAATCACTTGCCACATTCTTTGAGGTTATCTTTAAGTCGTGTTGTTGTTGATTTCTTTGACTGTGTGGAAATTGTTGTTGTTGTTCATTTCTTTTTTTACAAAATATGAAATCACAAAGAAATTTCATATTTTTTTCTTCATTTATCATTTTTATTGTGAAAAAAATAACAAAAAGTCTTGATAAAGTTGTGTTTTCTTTTTTACTTTCATAAATTTATAAATAAAGTTTACGTTATTTTGTTGTTCTTTCTCCCTCTTTCATGCCTGAGATCATTGTTTTATTCATAACAATTCTTGATAATTTCAGATTTTATATTACAAAAAATAATAATAAAATTGGAATTTTATCTTGTTTTGTTTTTATTAAATTTTGCATTGTTGCTACTGGAATTAATCTGACTTGGCTGGCTGTTCGACCGGCCGTACAGGAAGTATTTCAGTTCTTTAGATTATCAGTGTTTACCCTTTGTAATAAATATTCCATACAATATTTTTTAAATAAAATATTTTTTTATCGGCCAACGGAAAATTAAAAATTAATCATAATAGTGAAAAGTATGCAATCATTACAATCATTACACTGCCTACTAAAGAAGTGAAGTGAAAATATTTTTCACTTAGAATAATGTAAGATTTACAAAATTTTGAAATTTTGTGAGAGAGGTATTAGACAGTGTGCACCGAAATTCGGTTTGATATAAATATGTACAAATTTTGGATAGAGTCGGATAATCCGTTCCCATGTTAATATAAATTTAGTTTCCAGCAAAATTTTAACTATATTGAGGGGGAGGAAACAGAAGGAGTGGTCCTATATTCGAACTCCATTTAGCAGCACACAGACAGAAGGACGGGCGAATTATGTACAAATTGTTCGATATGGGTTTAGTTTAAAGGCGCTTAGGGTCTAAAAACCGATATTCCGATGAGGCAAACTTTAGACGTACTAAGGTTATATTTGATCATAAGCTGAGAGTATACAAATTTTAAGTTGTATAATGACAACGATAGCGCAACTTTTGGTATTCGTTGAGAAGATATACTGGTCTTATTTGATGGTACTCCAGTATCAGATCTCCTCGTCTTCTATAGGAAGACATTCTAGTATTTAATAGGCAAACCATCTAATCTTCTGTTATTATATCAGAAGACCTTCTGATCATTTCTGAACAACTTACGGATCTTCTTCGTAAAAACAAAAACTATGAAAAAATTGCATAGTCTATATTATGAATTCATTATTAGAACACTTCAAGAATCCTAAAAATATGTATTTGAATCCCTTTCGATAATATATTTATGATCATTCCAATCTTCTATGAGAAGTCCTAGTGGTGTTTTATAAGAAAGTTGTTTCATAGAGAGGACCTTTTGTGATAAGAAGAACATGATCTCTTGCTCGTCTACGATACCTTTTGGTCTTCTATGTTTATACATTTCTGCCCTCAATGAAACTTTCTAATCTTCCACTTGAGTAATTTCTGCGATACAAATTATTTTCTTAAATTTCTAAGCAATTTCATTTAAACCCCATAGCACCTTTAAAAAAGTAACTCCCCCAACACCGCCGCAGCGTTGACAGTTTCACGACAAAACATAAAACAATACAATTTGTATCCATTACAATTAATTAATTTGGAACACACATACTCATACAACACTAACACACATATGCATACTATACATTTTAATTTCTCACAAAGGTATAAATTTCGTTACGTTAAAAGAACTCATACACACACAGCAACAACAACAAAAATAATAAAGTAAATGTTATACCGCTTAAGCCGCACTGACGCCAATTCACTTAAAAGCTTTATTTTTCATTGTGCCACCAACAGCAGCCGCAGCCACGGCCAACAAAGTCCGGCTCATTATAACCGTAGCATAACCATGGGCCAGCAGACGCAGGTGAGGAAAAGCAACTCCATTAATAACAAGAAAGGAGTAACGGGGAGAGGAAATGTTTCCACGTCTTGAAATGTGTTTCTTTTTTATTCGTGTGACACTAGCACATTAGCAGCACACTGGCTTTTGGGTCGTATTCAGTTTTCTGATGGTCTTCTATAGGCCGTTTCATTTTGGGTTTGTTTTTTTTTTCTTTTTACCATAAGGGTCATTTCATCTTAGTCACATTTTCGGTGGTATCTTTGCTTGAGTTGTTTTTTGTTTTTGTGAGAAGAACCTTCTTGCTATGCGCCAGGAACTGACAGCCAAACCAGCTTTATCATTTCGTAGATTTTGAGGAGTATGTGTTCTACGGTATGCCGGCAGGAATTTGTAAAACCGCGTGCCGAAAACTTGTCACAAACATTGGTGGTGGTCATTTGAATCCATTTCAACTTTCCGCAGAGTTAAGACACTCTCCGACTTAAGACCAGCAACAAGTTAAACATAGTTGTCGGTAAAACATCAAAGACGGAGATCAAAGTGTTTTTATATGTGATGAGATATTAAGTGGAGGAAAGAAAAGGAGATGAAATTAGGATT
Source organism: Musca vetustissima (assembly GCF_032173495.1). Classification (NCBI taxonomy): domain Eukaryota; kingdom Metazoa; phylum Arthropoda; class Insecta; order Diptera; family Muscidae; genus Musca; species Musca vetustissima. The sequence continues at coordinate 17,468 of NW_026876194.1, forward strand.
GAAAATATTGATACGTCTTCGAAATCTAAGTTTGAGAGTTCGGGATGTTATATGTGGCCTTCGTCTGCCAATAATATTGCTTGATACTTTTGTAGAAAATCTTAGACTTATAAGGATAACAGACTTATTGGGTAACAAAAATATGACTTAAATAATATATAATTTTAATCGAGCGGGAACATCAATTAACCTCTATGGATCAAAGTAGGTTATTATTTATATAAGTTGTCAAAACTAGGTGATATTTGGACAGGAAAATGTGGTCTAATATTCAAATTGATGAACTAGGTCTCAAGGTTCCACTTGAGACCTAATAGTTTTGGGAAATGTGTTTCCTTTCTATTGTGGAACCTTCTTTCAATTTTTTAACAAACTATACAAGGGTTATTATTTCAAAGAAGTTCACATCGATTGATTGTGAGTTTCTCGAAACAGACCTTCATTTCTTCTGCAAGAAGAATTTTAAAAACATCTATATGAAGTCCTTCTGTTCTGAGGAAACCTTCTGATCTTCTGAGAAGACCGCCTGAAATTTTATGAGATCTTTTAGTAAAAAGCTTTTGGTCTTCTATGGGAGGACACTCTAGTACGAAGTTTCTGGTCTTCTATGGGAAGACCTTCTGTTCTTCTACGAGAAAACTATCCGGTCTTCTAAGAGGAAACATTCTAGCACACAACTTATGTTCTCCTATGTAGAGAACTTCTTATCTCATTTGAGTAGAACTTCTGGTTTTCTATGAGAAGGCCTTCTGATCTTTTAGAAAAGTAAACTTCGATAGGAACCTTCTTGTTTTCTATGCGAGTACCGTCTAAGAAAACCTTCTGATATTCTATGAGAAGACCTTTTTATCTTTTATGAGAAGGCCATCAAGTTCGAACCGCCTGCTCTTCTATTAGGAGTCCTTATGATCATCTTTAAGAAGACCATCTTATATGAGAATACTTTTTTATTTTCTATGATAAGACATTCTGGTCTTCTATGAGAAGAACCGATTTGACAATTTTGGGTTCCCATTAGGTGTCAAAACTTCTACCAAAAGAAGCACAAAGGTGTTAGTCGGCGAAGTCGACAGATATGTACCCTCAATATATGGTTTGCGGAGATATTCGGTTTTATTATTCGCTTAATAAATGCTATATGTTTTTTTTTTCAAAGAGGCTTCGGATTTAATGTAGATAAAACTTGTGGCTTCAAATTAAATTTACGAGTTATAAAATTGTGACCCTTTGTGGACTTGCTCTAGGCTTGGTAACGATATTAAGATATCCAAAGCTTGGTTACAATAGCACCTTCCATTCGCCTAATTTTGGATTTATAAACATTGAAAATTTTGACAATTTGTCGGGAAGGTACCAGGAGTGGACAAATCGGTCCCATATCATGCGAATGGAATATCGATTTGATAGTCAGTTCTCATGATATGATAAAATTAATTTTCAGCACAATTTCGACCAGTTTGTGGGGGAGGTACCAGAAGCAGTGGACCGATATTCTCCATTTTCGAACTTGAACTAAGTTTGGTAGAAATATTACGATGTGCAAAGT